>NC_037681.1:634062-670941 GCF_003255815.1 Theropithecus gelada
CATGGGCAAAGACTTCATGTCTAAAACACCAAAAGCAACGGCAGCAAAAGCCAAAATTGACAAATGGGATCTCATTAAACTAAAGAGCTTCTGCACAGCAAAAGAAACTACCATCAGAGTGAACAGGCAACCTACAGAATGGGAGAAAATTTTTGCAATCTACTCATCTGACAAAGGGCTAATATCCAGAACCTACAAAGAACTCCAACAAATTTACAATCAAAAAACAAACAACCCCATCAAAAAGTGGGCAAAGGATATGAATAGACATTTCTCAAAAGAAGACATTCATACAGCCAACAAACACATGAAAAAATGCTCATCATCAGAGTTTATTTCTTTTTCAGGATATTCTAAAGAACGTTCCCAAATGTCCTTTCTCAGAATCCTCAGAAACAGTGATTTCAAACTGCTAAATCCAAATAATGGTTTAACTCCATGAGATGAATACACACATCACAAAGCAGTTGCTCAGAAAGCTTCTCTCCAGTATTCAATGGAGGAGATTTCCTTGCTCACAACAGGGCTCCGGTTGCCACTTAATATCCCTTCGCAGAATCCTCAAAGAGAGACTTCCAAACTGCGAAATACAGAGTAAACTTTAACTGTGTGAAATGAAAGGACATGTCAGAGAGCAGTTTCTTGGAATGCTTCTTCCCGGGTTTTATTTGAAGACATTTCACTTTTCTCCGTAGTGTTCAATGTGCTATGAATATTGCTTTTTTAGTTTTACAGGAACAGTGTTCAAACACTGCCTTATGAGAAGAGAGATATAGCTCCCTGAGTAGAATGCACACATCACCAAGCTTTTTTAGAAAGCTTCTCTCCCAGTTTTATCTGACTACATTTCCTTTTTAACCATAGTCCCGAATGTGATCCCGAATATCCCTTTGCGGATCCGTCCATGACGTAGTTTCCAAACTGTGTAATATAAGGAAAGTTTTATGTATGTGAGATGAATAGACATATCTATCACAAAGTAGTTTCACTGAAATCTTCTTTCCAGTTTTTGTCTGAGGATATTTCCTTTTTCACCATAGCCATCCCTATGCTCCCGAATGTCTTGGTAGCTTTTTCTACAAAAGGGTTATCTCAATCCTCTATGAGAAGAAAGGTATAATTCTGTGAGTGGAATGCACACGTCACAAAGCAGCTACTCGGAAAGCTTCTCTCCAGTTTTTATCTGAAGATATTTCCATTTTCACCATAGACATGAATATAATCAAGAATGTCCCTTTGCAAATCCGTCCATGACAGAGTTTCCAAGGTGTGTAATGTAAAGAAAGCTTTATCTATGTGAGATGAAAAAACATAACAAAAATCAGATTCACAGAAAGCTTCTTTCCAGTTTTTCTCTGAAGATATTACCTTGTTCACTTTACTCCTGAATGTGCTCCCGAATGTCCCTTTGTGGATGCCGTCCTTGTCAGAGTTTTCAAGCCGCATAAAGAAACCTTTATCTATGTGTGAAGAATACACATTTAAAAGTGCAGTTACACAGAAATCTTCTTTCCAGGTTTTGTCTGAGGCTATTTCTATTTTCACCATACTCGTCAATATGCCCCTGAATATTCCTTGGAACCTTTTCCTCCCAAAGGGTTTCCCAGATGCTGTAGGAAAAGAGAGGTGTAAAACTGTGAGTGGAATGCACACGTCGCAATGTAGCTCCTTAGAAATCTTCTCTCCAGTTTCTAACTGAAGATATTTCCGTTTTCACCATAAGCCTTAAAGTGCTCCCGGATATCCCTATGCAAACTAAACACAGTGTTAGAATACTACTCAATGAAAAAAGAAGCTGAACTGTGTGAGAGGAATTAACACGACACAGAGCAGTTTCACAGAAAACTTTCTTCTGCTTTTTATCTGAGTGTACTTCTTTTAAAGCATATTCCAAAGAGTGTTGCAAAATGTCCTTTCTCAGGTTCCACAGAAACTTTGATTTCAAACTTCCCAATCCAAAGAATGATTTAACTCTATGAGATGAATACACACATTACAAAGCAGTAGCTCGTAAAGCTTCTCTCCAGTTTTCAACGGAAGACATTTCCTTTCACACCACAGGCCTCTTGGCGCCAATAAATATCCCTTAGCGGATTCCTCAAAGACAGAGTTTCCAAAGTGGTCAATGTACAGTAAGCTTTAAATCTCTGAAATGAATGCCCATATCAGAGAGCAGTTTCTTGGAACACTTCTTTCTGGATTTTATTTGAGGGTAATTCACTTTTCGCCATAGTCACTCAGAAATATCACTTTTTCAGATTTTCAGGAACAGTGTTCAATCACTGTCTATTGAGAAAAGAGGTATAACTCCTGAGTGGAATGCACACATCACAAAGCAGTTTCTCAGAAAGCTTCTCTCCGATTTTTATCTGAAAATAGTTCCTTTTTCACCATAGTCCTGAATGTGCTCCCGAATGTCCCTTTGCGAATCAACCCATGATGTAGTTTCCAATCTGCGCAATGTAATGGAAGCTTTATCTATGTGACATGAATAAACATAGCAAAATGCAGATTCACAGAAAGCTTCTTTCCAGTTTTTATCTGAAGATATTTCCTTCTTCACCATAGTCCTGAATGTGATCCCGAATGTCCCTTTGTGGATCTATCCATGACAGAGTTTCCAAGTTGTGAAATACTAAGAAAGCTTTATCTGTGTGAGATGAATACACATATCACAGAGCAGTTTCACAGAAAGCTTCATTCCAGTTATTGTCTGAGGCTATTTCCGTTTTCACCATAGGCATCAATATGCTATCCCTTGATACCTTTGTAGCCAAAAGGATTTCCCCGATGCTGTTGGAGAAGAGAGGTATAACACTGTGAGTGGAATGCACATGTCACAAAGCAGTTCCTCGGAAAGATTCTCTCCAGATTATATCTGAACATATTTCACCATAGGCCTAAAAAAGCTCCCGAATATCCCTTCACGGATCCATCCATGACGGAGTTTCCAAACTACATAATATACAGACAGTTTTTTCTATGTGAGATGAATAAACATATCTATGACAACGCAGTTTCACAGAAAGCTTCTTTCCAAAATTCGTCTGAGGATGTTTTCTTTTCCACCATAGCCGTCCATATACTCCCAAATATCCCTTGGTAGTTTTTCCTCCAAATGGGATTCCCCAATCCTCTATGAGACGAAATGTATATCTCTGTGAGGGGAATGCAAACGTCACAAAGCAGCTCCACAGAAAGCTTCTCTATAGTTTCTATCTGAAGATATTTCCATTTTCACCGTAAGCCTCAAAGCACTCCCGAATATCTCTTTGAAGACTAAACAATAATAGTATTAGAATAATGCTCAATGAAAAGAGATGCTTAACTATGTGAGTCGAATTCACATGAAACAGAGCTGTTTTACATAAAGACTCCTTCTGGTTTTCATCTGAAGGTATTAATTTTTCAGCATATTATAAAGAGCATTCCCAAACGTCCTTTCTCAGGTTCCACAGAAACAGTAATTTCAAACTGCTCAATCCAAAGAATGATGTAACTTTATGAGTTGAATAAATACATACCAAAACCGTTGCTCGGAAATTTTGTCTCCAGTTTTCAATGGAGGACATGTTCTTGCTCACCACAGGCCTCTGGTCGCCACTAAATATCCCTTCGCAGATTCCTCAAAGAGAGAGTTTCCAAACTGGGAAATGCAGAGTAAGCTTTAACTCTGTTACAAGAACGCACATATCAGGGACCAGTTTCTTGGAACGCTTCTTTCTGGGTGTTATATAAGGATATTTCACTCTTAGGCATGGTCTTCAAAGTGTCCTGAAAAATCACTTTTTCACTTTTACACAAACAGTGTTCAAACACTGCTTTATGAGAAAAGAGATATAACATCCTGAGTGGAATACACATATCACAAAGCAGTTTCTCAGAAAGCTTCTCTCCAGAATTTATCTGAAGATATTTCCTATTTACAAATAGGCCTGAATATGCTCCCAAATATCCCTTCTCGAATCCATCCATGTCGCAGTTTCAAATCTCTGTCATAGAAAGAAAATTTTATCTATGTGAGACGAATAGACATATCAAACAAAAAGCAGTTTTCACAGAAAGGTCTTTCCAGTTTTTGTCTGAGGGTATTTCCTTTTTCACCATAGCCATCCACATACTCCCGAATGTCCCCTGGTAGCTTTTTCTTCAAACGGGATCCCCAATCCTCTATGAGAAGAAAATTATAACTCTGTGAGTGGAATGCACACGTCACAAAGAAGCTCCTCGGAAATCTTCTCTCCAGTATGTATCTGAAGATACTTCCGTCTTCACTGTAAGAATCAAAGCACTCCCGAGTATCCCTTGGCTGACTAACCTAAAACAGTGTTAGAATACTGCTCAATGAAAACAGAAGCTTATCTGTGCGAGTGGACTTCACGTGACCTAGAACAGATTCACCGAATGTTTCCTTCTGGTTTCTATCGAAGGGTATTTCTTTTTCAGCATATTCTTAAGAGCTTTCCCAAATGTCCCCTTTCTCAGGTTCCACAGAAACAGTGATTTCAAACTGCTCAATGCAAAGAATGATTTAACTCCATGAGATGTATACACACATCACAAGGCATTTGCTCCGAAAGCTTCTGTCCAGTTTTCATCGGAAGACGTTTCTTTTGTCACCACAAGCCTCCAGGCGCCACTGAATATCCCTTCACAGATTCCTCAAAGGCAGAGTTTCCAAACTGGGCAACGTAGTGTAAGCTTTACCTCTCTGAAATGAATGCACACGTCCAAAAGCAGTTTCTTGGAACGCTTCTTTTTGTGTTTTATTTAAGGATATTTCACTTTTCGTCATATTCTTCAAAGCGCTGTAAAATATCACATTTTCAGTTTTACAAGAACAGTGTTCAAACACTGCCTTATGAGAAAAGAGGTATAATTTCCTGAGTGGAATACACACACCACAAAGCAGTTTCATAGAAACCTTCTATCCAGTTTTTATCTGGAGATATTTCCTATTTTCCCACAGGGCTAAATATACTTCCAAATGTCCCATCGGGAATCCATTCATCACGCAGTTTAAAAACTGCGTAATAGAAAGAAAGTTTTATCTATGTGAGTTGAATAGACATATCTATCACAAAGCAGTTTCCCAGAAAGCTTCTTTCCAGTTTTTGTCTGAGGATACTTCCTTTTTCATTATAGAAGTCCATACATTCCCGAATGTCCCCTGGTAGCATTTTCTTAAAAACGGGATTCCTCAATCTTCTATGAGAAGAAAGGTATAACTCTGTGAGTGGCATAGACACGTCACAAAGCAGCTCCTCAGAAATATTCTCTCCAGTATCTATCTGAAGTTATTTCCGTTTTGACCTTAAGCCTCAAAGTGCTCCCGAGTATCCCTTAGCTGAATAACTTTAAACAGTGTTACAGTACTGCTCAATGAAAACAGAAGCTTAACTGTGCATGTGGAATTCACGTGACATAGGTCATTTTCACAGAAAGTTTCCAAGTTTCCTTCTGGTTTTTATCGGAGGGTATTACTTTTTTAGCATATTCTTAAGAGTGTTCCCAAATGTCCCTTATGAGGATACACAGAAACAGTGATTTCAAACTACTCAATCCAAGGAATGGTTTAACTCTATGAGATGAATACACACATCACAAAGCATTTGCTCCATAATCTTCTCTACAGTTTTCATTGGAAGATGTTACCTTTCTCACCTAAATTCTCCGGGTGCCACTGAATATCCCTTCCCAGATTCCTCAAAGACAGAGTTTCCAACCTGAGCAACGTAGTGTAAGCTTTATCTCTCTGAAATGAATGCACACGTCAGAGAGCAGTTTCTTTGAATGGTTCTTTCTGGGTTTTATTTCAGGATATTTCCCTTTTTGCCATAGTCTTCAATGCACTGCAAAATATGACATTTTCTGTTTTACAGGAACTGAGTTCAAACACTGCCCTATGAAAAAAGAGGTCGAAATCCCTGAGTGGAATGCACACATCACAAAGCAGTTTCTCAGAAAGCTTCTCTCCAGTTTTTATCTGAAGATATCTCCTATTTCCCTACAGGCCTGAAAGTGCTCACAAACGTCCCTTCGTGAATCCATCCATGAAGAAGTTTCAAAACTGCATAATAGAAAGAAAGTTTATCTATGTGAGATGAATAGACATATCTATTATAAAGCAGTTTCACAGAAAACTTCTTTCAGTTTTTGTCTGAGGATACTTCCTTTTTCACCGTAGCCATCCATATACTCCCCAAAGTCCCTTGGCAGCTTTTTCTCCAAACGGGATTCCCCAATCCTCTCCAAGAAGGAAAGTATAATTCTTTTAGTGAAAAGCACACATCACAAAGCAGCTCCTCGGAGATCTTCTCTCCAGTGTCTATCTGAAGATATTTTTGTTTTCACTGTAAGCTTCAAAGCGCTCCCGAGAATTCCTTAGCTGACTTACCAAAAGCAGTGTTAGGACAGTGCTCAATGAAAACAGAAGCTTAACTGTGGGCGTTGACTTCATATGACCTGGAGCAGTTTCACAGAAAGTTTCCTTCTGGTTTTATTGGAGGGTATTTCTTGTTTGGCATATTCTTTAGAGCATTCCCAAATGTCTTTTCTCAGGTTCTACAGAAACCGTGATTTCGATTCACACAATCCAAAGAATGATTTAACTCTATAAGATGAAAACACATATCACAAAGTAGTTGCACCAAAAGCGTCCCTTCAGTTTTCATCGGAAGACGTTTCCTTTCTCACCACAAACCTCCATGCGCCACTTTATATCCTGTCACAGATTCCTCAAAGACAGAATATCCTAACTGGGCAACGTAGTGTAAGCTTTAACTCTCTGAAATGAATACACACGTCAGAGAGCAGTTTCGTGCAATGCTTCTTTCTGGGTTTTATTTCCGGATTTTCACTTTTCACCATAGTCTTCAGTGCACTGCAAAATATCACTTTTTCAGTTTTATAGCAACAGTGTTCAAACACTGCCTTATGAGAAAAGAGGTATAACTCCCTGAGTGGAATGCACACATCACAAGCTTTGTCAGAAAGCTTCTCTCCAGTGTTTATCTGAAGATATGTGCTATTTCCTCACAAGCCAGAATGTTCCCCCGAATGTCCCTTCACGAATCCATCCATGACGCCGATTCAAAACTGCATAATGGAAAGAAAGATTTATCTATGTGAAATGAATAGAGATATCTATCACAAAGAAGTTTTGCACAAAGCTTCTTTCCACTTTTTGTCTGAGCATATTTCCTTTTTCACCATAGCCATCGATATACTCCCTAATGTCCCCTGGTAGCTTTTTCTCCAAACGGGATTCCCCGATCCTATATGAGAAGAAAACTATAATGTCTTTTCTCAGGTTCCACAGATTCAGTGACTTCAAACTTCTCAATCCAAAGAATGATTTAACTCTATGAGATGAATACACACCTCACAAAGTAGTTGCTCTGAAAGCTTCTCTACGGTTTTCATTGGAAGACGTTTCCTTTCTCACCACAAACCTCTGTTCGCCACATAATATCCCTTCAAAGATTCGTCAAAGACAGAGTTTCCAAACTGGACAACGTAGTGTAAGCTTTATCTCTCTGAAATGAATGCACACTTTAGAGAGCAGTTTCTTGGAACACTTCTGTCTGGGTGTTATTCAGGATATTTCACTTTTCACTGTAGTCTTCCGTGCTCTTCAAAATATCACTTTTCCAGTTTCACAGGAACAGTGTTCACAGACTGCCTTATGAGAAAGAGGTATAATCCCCTCAGTGGAATGCACACATCACAAAGCAGTTTCTCAGAAAGCTGCTCTCCAGATTTTATCTGAAGATATCTTCTATTTTCCCACAATCCTGAATGTGCTTCCGAATGTCCCTTCATGAATCCGTCCATGACGTAGTTTCAAAAATGCATAATAGCAAGAAAGTTTTATCTATATGAGATGAATAGAAATATCTATCCCAAAGAAGATTCACAGAAAGCTTATTTCCAGTTTTTGTCTGAGTATATTTCTTTTTCACCATAGCCGTCCATATACTCCCAAATATCCCCTGGTACCTTTTTCTCCAAACCGTATACCCAATCCTCTATGAGAAGAAAGGTATAACTCTGTGAGTGGAATGCACACGGTACAAAGCAGCTCCTCAGAAATCTTCTCTCCAGTATCTATCTGAAGATATTTTCGTTTTCACTGTAAGCCTCAAAGTTCTCCAGAGTATCTCTTAGCTGACTAAGTTAAAACAGTGCTAGAATACTGCCCCATGAAAACAGTAACTTAACTGTGTGACGGGACTTCACGTTACCTGGAGCAGTTTCAGAGAAAGTTTCCTTCTGGTTTTTATCCGTGTGTATTTCTTGTTCAGCATATTTTTGAGAGCTTTCCCTAATGTCCTTTCTCAGAAAGGTTCCACAGAAACAGGGATTTCCAACTGCTCAATCTAAAGAATGGTTTAACTCTATGAGATGAATACACACATCCCAAAGCAGTTGGTCTGAAAGCTTCTCTCAAGTTTTCACAAGAAGACGTTTCCTTTCTCAACACAAGCCTCCAGACGCCACTAAATATCCCTTCCCAGATTCCTCAAAGACAGTTTCCAAACTGGGCAACGTAGTGTTAGCTTTAACTATCTGAAATGAATGAACTCGTTAGAGAACAGTTTCCTGGATCACTTCTTTCTGGGTTTTATTTCAGGACATTTTACTTTTCGCCAGAGTCTTAAATGCACTGCAAAATATCACTTTTTTCAGTTTTACAGGAACAGTGTTCAAACACTGCCTTATGAGAAAAGAGGTATAACTCCCTGGGTGGAATGCACACATCACAAAGCAGCTTCATAGAAAGCTTCTCTTCAGTTTTTAGCTGAAGGTATCTCCTTTTTCATTGTAGGCCTCAATGTGCTCCCGAATGTCCCTTTGCGAATCCATCTATGATGCAGTTTGAAAACTGCGTAATAGAAACAGAGGTTTACCTATGTGAGATGAGTACACATATCTATCACAAACCAGATTCACAGAAAACTTCTTTCCAGTTTTTGTCTGAAGATATTTCCTTTTTCACCATAGCCGTCCATATACTCCTGAATGTTCCGTGGTAGCTCTTTCTGCACACAGAATTTCCAAATCCTGTATGAGAAGAAAAGTATAACTCTGTGAGTGGAATGCACACGTCACAAAGCAGCTCCTCAGAAATCTTCTCTCCAGTATCTATCTGAAGATATTTCCGTTTTCACCGTAAGCCTCAAAGCACTCCCGAGTGTCCCTTAGCTGAATAACCTAAAACAGTGTTAGAATACTGCTCAATGAAAACAGAAACTTAACTGTGCATGTGGACTTCAAGTGACATAGAGCAGTTTCACAGAAAGTTTCCTTCTGGTTTTTATCAGAGGGTATTTCTTTTTCAGCATAATCTTAAGAGCATTCCCAAATATCCTTTCCCAGGTTCCACTGAAACAGTAATTTCAAACTGCTCAATCCAAAGAATGATCTAAATCTGTGAGATGAATACACACATCACAAGGCAGTTGCTTCAAAAGCTTCTCTCCAGTTTTCTTTGGAAAACGTTTCCTTTCTCACCACAAGCATGCGGGCACCACTTAATATCCCTTCATAGATTATTCAAAGGCAGAGTTTCCAATCTGGGTAACATAGTGTAAGCTTTAATTATCTAAAATGAATGCACACGTCAGAGAGCAGTTTCTTGGAATGCTTCTTTCTGGGATTTATTTTGGAATATTTCACTTCTTGCCATAGTCTTCAATGTGCTGCAAAATATCATCTTTTCAATTTTACAGGAACAGTGTTCAAACACTGCCTTCTGAGAAAATAGGCATATCTCCCTGAGTGGAATGCACACATCACACAGCAGTTCCTCAGAAAGCTTCTCTCCAGTTTTTATCTGAAGATATCTCCTATTTTCTCTCAGTCCTGAAGGTGCTCCCGAATGTCCCTTCGGGAATCCATCCATGACGCAGTTTCAAAACTGCGTAATAGAAAGAAAGTTTTATCTATGTGAGATGGATAGGCATATCTATCAGAAAACAGTGTCACAGAAATCTTCTTTCCACTTTTTGTCTGAGGATACTTTCTTTTTCACCATAGCCATCCTTATACTCGTGAATGTCCCCTGGTAGCTTTTCCTCCAAATGGGATTCCCCAGTTCTCTATGAGAAGAAAAGCATAACTCTGTGAGTGGAAAGCAGACGTCATAAAGCAGCTCCTTGGAAATCTGCTCTCTGGTATCTATCTTAAGATATTTCCAATTTCACCATAAGCCGCAAACCCCACCGAGTAACCCTTTGCAGACTAACCTAAAATAGTGTTAGAATACTGCTCAATGAAAAGAGAAGCTTAACTGTGCGAGTGGAATTCACATAACTAGAGCAGTTTCACAGAAAATTTCCTTCTGGTTTTTATCAGAGGTAATTTCTTGTTCAGCATATTCTTAAGAGCATTCCCAAATGTCCTTTCTGAGGTTCCACAGAAACAGTGATTTCAAACTGCTCAATCCAAAGAATGATTTAACTCTATGAGATGAATACACACATCACAAAGCTGTTGCTCGGAATCCTTCTCTCCAGTTTTCATTGGAAGACGTTTCCTTTCTCACCACAAACCTCCGCGTGCCACTTAATATCCCTTCAAAGATTCCTAAAAGACAGAGTTTCCAAACTGGGCAATGTAGTGTGAGCTTTAACTCTCTGAAATGAATGCACACGGCAGACAGCAGTTTCGTGCAATGCTTCTTTCTGGGTTTTATTTCACGATATTTCACTTTCCACCACAGCCTTCAATGCATTGCAAAATATCACTTTTTCAGTTTTACAGGAACAGTGTTGAAACACTGCCTTATGAGAAAGAGGTATAAGTCCCTGAGTGGAATGCTCACATCACAAAGCAGTTTCTCAGAAAGCTTCTCTCCAGTTTTTAGCTGAAGATATTTCCTTATTCCTCACAGGCCTGAATGTGTTCCCGAATGTCTCTTCATGAATCCTTCCATGACGTATTTTCAAAACTGCGTAATACTAAGAAAGTTTTATCTATGTGAGATGAATAGACATATCTATGACAAAGCAGTTTCACAGAAAACTTCTTTCCAGTTTTTGTCTAAGGATATTTCCTTTTTCACCACAGCCGTGCATATACTCCTGAATGTCCCCTGGTAACTTTTTCTACAAACGGGATACCCCAATCGTCTATGCGATAAAAAGTGTAACTCTGTGACTGGAATGCATACGTCACAGGGCCGCTCCTCGGAAATCTTTTCTCCAGTGTCTATCTTAAGATATTTCCATTTTCTCCATAAGCCTCAAAGTGCTCCCGAGTATCCCTTAGCTGACTAACCTAAAAGAGTGTTAGAATACTGCTCAATGAAAACAGAAGCTTAACTGTGCAAGTGGACTTCACGTGACCTAGAGCAGTTTCACAGAAAGTTTCCTTCTGGTTTTTTTTGAAGGGTATTTCTTTTTCAGTATATTCTTAAGAGCATTCCAAATGTCCTTTCTCAGGTTCCACAGAAACAGCGATTTCAAACTGCTCAATCTAAACAATGAATTAACCCTATGAGATGAATACACACATCACAAAGCATTTGCTCCAAAAGCTTCTGTCCAGTTTTCATTGGAAGACGTTAACTTTCTCACCACACACCTCCAGACGCCACTAAATATCTCTTCACAGATTCCTCAAAGACAGAGTTTCCAAACTGGGTAATGTAGTGTTTGCTTTAACTCCCTGAAATGAATGAACTCGTCATAGAGCAGTTTCTTGGTACGCTTCTGTCTTGGTTTTATTTCAGGACATTTCACTTTTCGCCATTCTCTTCAATGTGCTGCAAAATATTTTTTCAGGTTTACAAGAACAGTGTTTAAACCTGCCTTATGAGAAAAGAGATATAACTCACTGATTGGCATGCACACATCACAAAGCATTTTCTCAGAAATCTTCTCTCCAGCTTTTATCAGAAGAAATCTCCTATGACCACATATTCCTGAATGTGCTCCCGAATGTCACTTCACAAATCCATCCATGACGCAGTTTCAAAACTGTGTAAGAGAAAGAAAGTTGTATTTATGTGAGATGAATAGCCATATCTAACACCAAACAGTTACACAGAAAGCTTCTTTCCAGTTTTTGTCTGAGGATATTTCTTTTTTCATCATTACAGTCCATACACTTCCGAATGTCCCCTGGTAGCTTTTTCTCCAAACAGGATTTCCCAATCCCTTATGAGAAGAAAAGTATAACTCTATGAGTGGAAAGCACACGTCACAAAGCAGATCCTCAGAAATCTTCTCTCCAGTATCTATCTGAATATATTTCCATTTTCATCATAAGCCTCAAAGTGCACCCAAGTATCTGTGAGCTGACTAACCTAAAACAGTGTTAGAATACTGCTCAATGAAAACAGAAAATTAACTCTGCATGTGGACTTCATGTGACCTAGAGCAGTTTCACAGAAAGTTTCCTTCTGGTTTTTATCACAGGGTATTTCTTTTTCAGCATATTCTTAAGAACTTTCCCAAATGTCCTTTCTCAGGTTCTACAGAAACAGTGGTTTCAAACTGCTCAAACTGAAGAATGATTTAACTCTATGAGATTAATACACACATCACAAAACAGTTGCTCCGGAAGTTTCTCTCCAGTTTTCATCAGAAGATGTTTCCTTTCTCACCACAAGCCTCCGGGTGCCATTTAATATCCCTTCACAGATTCCTCAGAGACAGAGTTTCCAAACTGGGCAACGTAGTGTAAGCTTTAGGTCTCTGAAATGAATGCACAAGTCAGAGAGCAGTATCTTGGACCACTTCTTTCTGGGTTTTATTTCGGGATATTTCACTTTTTGCCATAGTATTCAAAACGCTGTAAAATATCACTTTTTCAGTTTTACATAAATAGTGTTCAAACACTGCCTTATGAGTAAAGAGGTATAACTCCCTGAGTGGAATGCACACATCACAAAAGAGTTTCTCACAATGCTTCTCTAAAGTTTTATCTGGAGATGGTTCCTATTTCCTCACAGTCCTGAATCTGCTCCCGAATGTCCTTTGCGAATCCATCCCAGACGCAGTTTCAGAACTGCATAATAGAAAGAAAGTTTATCTATGTGAGATGAATGACATATCTATCACAAAGCAGTTTCACAGAAAGCTTCTTTCAAGTTTTTGTCAGGCTAATTCTTTTTTCACCATAGCCGTGCATATTCTCCCAAATGCTTCCTGGCAGCGTTTTCTCTAAATAGGATTCCCCAGTTCTCTGTGAGAAGAAAGGTATAACTCTTTGAGTGAAACGCACATGTCACAAAGCAGCTCCTCAGAAATCTCCTCTCCATTATCTATCTGAAGATATTTCCGTTTTCACTGGAAGCCTCAAAGCTCTCCCGAGTATCCCTTAGCTGACTAACCAAAAACAGTGTTAGAATACTGATCCATGAAAAGAGAAGCTTAACTGTGTGAGTGGAATTCACGTGACCTAGAGCAGTTTCACAGAAAGCTTCCTTCTGGTTTTTATCAGAGGGTATTTCTTTTTCAGCATATTCTTAAAATCATTCCCAAATGTCCTTTCTCAGGTTCCACAGAAACAGTGATTTCTAACTTCTCAATCCAAAGAATGATTTAACTCTATGAGATGAATGCACACATCACAAAGCAGTTTCTCCGAAAGCTTCTCTCCATTTTCATTGGAAGACGTTTCCTTTCTCACCACAAGCCTCTGGGCAAAACTTAATATCAGTTCACTATTTCTCAGAGACAGAGTTGCCAAACTGGGCAAGGTAGTGTAAGTTTAAATCTCTGAAATGAATGCACAAGTCAGAAAGCAGTATCTTGGAACATTTCTTTCTGTGTTTTATTTCAGGATATTTCACTTTTCGCCATAGTCTTCAAAGCGCTGTAAAATATCACGTTTTCAGTTTTACAGAAACAGTGTTCAAACTATGCCTTATGAGAAAAGAGGTATAACTCCCTTAGTGGAATGCTCACATCACAAAGCGGTTTATCAGAAAGTTTCTTTCCAGTTTTTTCTGAAGATATCTCCTATTTCCCCACAGGCCTGAATGTGCACCTGAATGTCCCTTCGGGAATCTGTCCATGACGTAGTTTCAAAACTGCATAATGGAAAGAAAGTTTTATCTATGTGAGATGAACAGACATATCTATCACAAAGAAGTTTCACAGAAAGCTTCTTTCCAGTCTTTGTCTGAGGATATTTCCTTTTTCACTGTTGCAGTCCATATACTCCCGAATGCCCCCTGGTAACTTTTCCTCCAAACGGGATACCCCAATCCTCTCTGGGAAGGAATGTATAATTCTGTGAGTGGAATGCACACGTCACAAAGCAGCTCCTCGGAGATCTTCTCTCCAGTACCTATCTGAAGATAATTCCGTTTCCACCGTAAGCCTCAAAGCACTCCCGAATATTCCATAGCTGTCTAAGCAAAAACAGTGTTAGAATACTGCCCAATGAAAATAGAAGTTTAACTGTGTGAGTGTAATTCACGTGACCTAGAGCAGTTTCACAGAAAGTTACCTTCTTCTTTTTATCGAAGGGTATTCCTTTTTCATCATATTCTTAAGAGGGTTCCCAAATGTCATTTCTCAGATTCCGCAGAAATAGTGATTTCAAACTACTCAATCCTAAGAATGATTTAATTCTATCATATCAATACACACATCACGAAGTAGTTACTCTGATTGCTTCCCTACAGTTTTCATCAGAAGACGTTTCCTTTTTCACCACAAGGTTCAGGTCCCCACTTAATATTCCTTCACAGATTCCTCAAAGACAGAGTTTTGAAACTGGGAAACGTAGTGTAAGGTTTAATTCTTTGAAATGAATGCACACGTCTGAGAGCAGTTTTTTGGAACGCTTCTTTCTGGGTTTTATTTCAGGATATTTCAATTTTCGCCAGAGTCTTCAATTCACTGCAAAATATCGCTTTTTCAGTTTTACAGGTACAGTGTTCAAACACAGCCTTATGAGAAAAGAGGTATATCTCCATGAGTGGAATGCACAAATCACACAGCAGTTTCTCAGAATGCTTCTCTCCAGTTTTTGTCTGGAGATATCTCCTATTTCCTCACAGGCCTGAATGGGCTGCCAAATATCCCTTCGCGAATCAGTCCATGACACAGTTTCAAAACTGCATAAGATAAAGAGAGTTTTATCTATGTGATACGAATAAACATATCTATCACAAAGCAGTTTCACAGAAAGCTTCTTTCTAGTTTTTGTCTGAGGATATTTCCAAATTCACCATAGTCATCCATATACTCCCGAATGTCCCTTGGTAGCATTTTCTCCAAAAGAGATTCCCCAATTCTCTAAGTGAAGAAAAGTATAACTCTGTGAGTGGAATACATATGTTACAGAGCAGTTCATCGGAAAACTTCTCTCCAGTTTCCATCTGAAGCTATTTCCTTTTTCACCGTAAGCCTCAAAATGCTCCCAAATATCTCTTCGCTCACTAAACAAAAACAGTGTTAGAATACTGCTTAATGAAAACAGAAGCTTAACTGTGCGAGCAGAATTCACATGACAGAGAGTAGTTTCAAAGAATGCTGCCTTCTGGTTTCTATCTGCGGTTATTTCTTTTTCAGTATATTCTAAAGAGAGTTTCCAAATATTCTTTCTCAGATTCCACAGAAACAGAGATTTCAAAGTGCTCAATCCAAAGAATGATTTAACTCTATGAGATGAATACACACATCACAAAGAGTGGCTCAGAAAACTTCTCTCCAATTTTCAACGGAAGTGGTTTCATTGCTTGTCACAGGCCTACAGTTGTCACTTAATATACCTTCACAGAATAATCAAAGACATACTTCCCAAACTGGGAAATGTAGAGTAAGCTTTAACTCTGTGAAATGAATGGATATGTCAGAGAACAATTTCTTTGAATGGTTTTTTCTGGGTTTTATTTGATGACATTTCACTTTTTGCCATTATCTTCAATGTGCAGGAAGTTTCACCTTTTTAATTTACAGGACCATTGTTCAAACAGTGCCTGATAAGAAGAAAGTTATAACTCCCTGAGTGGAATGAAAACATCACCAAGCAGTTTCTCAGAAAGCTGCTCTCCAGTTTTTATCTGACAATATTTCCTTTATCACCGTAGGCCTGAATGTGATCCCGAATATCCGTTCACAGATCCATCCATGACGGAGTTTCCAAGCTTTGTAATGTAAAGAAAGCATTATCTATGTGAGATGCATAAACATATCAAAAAGTAGATTCACAGAAAGCTTCTTAGCAGTTTTTATCTGAAGATATTTCCTTTTTCACCATAGTCCTGAATATGCTCCCGAATGTCCCTTTGTGAATCCATCCATCACAGAGTTTCTAAGCTTTATCTAGGTGAGATGAATACATATATCATGGAGTAGTTTCATAGAAACCTTTTTTTTTTTTTTTTTTGGAGTTTTTGTCTGAGGCTACTTCCCATTTCACCATAGACATCAACATGCTCCCGAATATCACTTGGTAACTTTTTCTCCAAAACAGTTTCCCCCATGTTGTATGAGAAATGAGATATAACACTGTGAGTGAAATGCACATGTCAAAAAGCAATTCCTCAGAAAGATTCTCTCCAGGTTCGGTCTGAACATATTTCCTTTTTCTACGTAAGCCTCACAGTGCTCCCGAATATCCCTTCACATGCTAAACATAAAGAGGGTTAGAAAACTGCTAAATGAAATGAGAGGCGTAACTGAGCAAGAGGAATTAAGATGACACAGAGGAGTTTCACAGAAAGCTTCCTCTGGAATTTACCAGAGGATATTTCTTTCTCCATATTCTAAGGAGTGTTCCCAAATGTCCTTCCTCAGATTCCACAAAAACAGTGACTTCAAACTCCTCATTCAAAAATGGTTTAACTCTATGAGATGAATACTCACATCACAAAGAGGTTGCTTGGAAAGATTCTCTCCAGTTTTCATTGGAAGATGTTTCCTTGCTCACCACAAGCCTCTGGGCGCCACTTAATATCCTTTCACAGATTCTGCAAAGACAGAGTTTCCAAACTGGGCAACATAGAGTAAGCTTTACCTCTGTGAAATGAATGCAAATATCAGAGAACAGTTTCCTGGAACGCTTCTTTCTGGGTTTTATTTCAGGATATTTCACTTTTCGCCATAGTCTTCAATGCGCTCCGACATATCACATTTTCGGTTGTACATGAACAGTGTTGAAACACTATCGTATGAGAAAAGAGGTAAAACTCGCTGAGTGAAATGCACACACCACAAAGCAGTTGCTCAGAAAGCTTCTCTCCAGTTTTTATTTGAAGATATTTCCTTTTTCTCCATAGGCATGAATGTGATCCAGTATATCCCTTCGCGGATCCATCCATGACAGAATTTCCATGCTGTGTAATGTAAAGAAAGCTTTATCTATGTGAGATGAATAAATATAGCAAAAAGCAGGTTCACAGAAACTCCTTTCCAGTTTTTATCTGAAGATATTTCCTTTTTCAGCACAGTCCTGAATGTGCTCCCGAGTGTCCCTTCACGGATCCATCCGTGACAGGGTTTCCAAGCTGCATAATGTAAAGAAAGCTGTATCTATGTGAGATGAATACACATATCACAAATCAGTTTCACAGAAAGCTTCTTTCCAGTTTTTATCTGAGGCTATTTCCTTTTTCACCATAGGTGTCAATATGCTCCTGAATATTCCTTGGTACTGTTTTCTCCAAAATGTTTTCCCGATGCTGTATGAGAAGAGAGGTATAACACTGCGAGTGGAATGCACACATCACAAAGCAGTTTGTCGTAAAGCTTCTGTCCACTTTCTATCTGACGATATTTCCTTTTTCACTGTAAGCCTGAAAGCACTCACGAATATCACATCGCACGCTAAACATAAACAGTATTAAAACTGGTCAATGCAAGAGAGGCTTAACTGAGAGAGAGTAATTCATAAGACACACAGCAGGTTCACAGAAAGCGTCCTTCTTGTTTTTTACTGAGGATATTTTGTTTTCCATATTGCAAACAGCGTTCCCAAAAGTCCTTCCTCAGATTCCACAGAAACAGTGATTTCAAACTACTCAATCCAAAGAATGGTTTACCTCTATAAGATGAATACACACATAGCAAAGCAATTGCTCAGAAATCTTCTCTCTAGTTTTCAATGTAAGACTTTTCCTTGCTCACCACAGACCTTTCGGAGCCACTTAATATCCCTTAGCAGATTTCTCAAAGACAGGGTTTCCTAACTAGGTAATGTAGAGTAAGCTTTAATTCTGTGAAATGAATGCACATATCAGAAAGCAGTTTCTTGGAAAGCTTCTTTCCTGGCTTAATTTGAGGAGAGTTCCCTTTTCGTCATAGTCTTCAATGCGCTACAAAATATCAGGTTTTCGGTTTTACAGGAACAGTGTTGAAACACTGGTTTATGAGAAAAGAGGTACAACTCCGTCACTTAAATGCACACATCCCAAAGCAGTTTCTCAGAAACCTTCTCTCCAATTTTTATATGAAGCGATTTCCATTTTCACCGTAGGCCTGAAAGTGCTCCCGGATGTCCCTTTGCAGATCTGTACTTGTTGGAGTTTACAAACTGCGTAATACAAAGAAGGTTTTATCTATGTGAAATGAATAAACATATCTATCACAAAGCAGTTTCCCAGAAAGCTTCTTTCCCATTTTTCTGAGGATAATTCCTGTTTCATAATAGCCATCTCTGTACTCCTGAATGTCCTTTGGTAGCTTTTTTTCAAAAGGGATTCCCCTATCCTCTATGAGAAGAAATGTATAACTCTGTGAATGGAATTCACACGTCACAAAGCAGCTCCTCAGACAGCTTCTCTCTAGTGTTTATCTGAAGATATTTCCATCTTTACCATAAGCCTCAAAGTGCTCCCGAATATCCCTTCATAGAATAAAGACAGTGTTAGAATACTGCTCAATGAAAAGAGAAGTTTAACTGTGTGAGTGGAAATCACATGACCAAGAGCAGTTTCACTGAAAGCTTCATTGTGGTTTTTATCTGAGGGTATTTTCTTTTCAGCATATTCTAAAGACCGTTCTCTAATGTCCTTTCTCAGGCTCCACAGAAACTGAATTCAAACTGCTCCAACCAAAGAATGATTTAACTCTATGAGATGAACCCACACATCACAAAGTAGTTGCTCAGATCTTCTCTCCAGTTTTCAATGAAAGAAATTTTCTTGCTCACCACAGGCCCCTGGGCGCCACTTAATATCTCTTCGCAGATTCCTCAAAGAGACACTTTCCAAACTGGGCAATGTAGAGTAAGCTTTAATTCTGTAAAATGAATGCACACACCAGAGCGCTGCTTCTTGGAATGCTTCTTTCTGGGTTTTATTTGAGGATAGTTCAATTGTCAGCATAGTCTTCAATACGCTCCGAATATCATTTTTTCAGTTTTACAGGAAATGTGTTCAAACACTGCGTTATGAGAAAAGAGGTATAACTCTCTGAGTAGAGTGCACACGTCACAAAGCAGTTTCTCAAAAAGCTTCCCTCGAGTTTTTATCTGAGATATTTCCATTTTCAAAATAGTCTTGAATGTGCTCCCAAATGTCCCTTTGCAGATTCTTCCATGACAGAATTTCCAAGCTGTGTAATGTAAAGAAAGCTTTATCTATGTGAGATGAATAAAAATAGCAAAAAGCAGATTCACATAAAGCTTCTTTCCAGTTTTTCTCTGAGGATATTTCCTTTTTCACCATAGCCGTCCATATACACACAAATGTCCCTAGGTATCTTTTTCTCCAAAAGACATTCCCCAATCCTTTATGAAAACAGAAGGATAACACTCTGAGTGAAATGCACAGGTCCAAAGCAGTTCCTGGGAAAGCCTTTCTCCAGTTTCTATCTGAACGTATTTCCTTTTTCACTGTAAGCCTCAAAGCACTCCCGAATATCCCTTCTACATGCTAAACATAAAGAGTGTTAGAAAAGTACTCCATGATAAGAGAAGCTTAACTGAGTGAAAGGAATTCACGTGACACATAGCAGTTTCACAGAAAGCTTCCTTCTTTTTTTAATCAGAGGATATTTCTCTCCCCATATTCGAAAAAGCATTCCTAAATATCCTTCCTCAGATTCCACAGAAACCGTGATTTCAAACTGCTCAATTCAAAGAATGATTTAACTCTATGAGATGAATACACATACCACAAATCAGTTGCGCAGAAAGGTTCTCTCCAGTTTTCAATGGAAGACATTTCCTTGCTCACCACAGGCATCTGCGTGCCATTTAATATAACTTTGCAGATTCCTGAAAGACAGTGTTTCCAAACTGGGCCATTTAGAGTAAGCTTTAACTCTGTGAAATGAATGCACTTATCAAAGAGTAGTTTCTTGGAAGGCTTCTTTCTGGGTTTTATTTGAGGACAGTTCACTTTTCCCTATAGTTTTCAATGCACTCCAAAATATAACTTTCTCAGTTTTACAGAAACAGGTTTTAAACACTGCCTTCCGAGAAAGGAGTTATAAGTCCCTGACTGGAATACAGACATCACAAAGCAGTTTCTCAGAAAGCTTCTCTCCAATTTCTATTTGAACATGTTTCCTTTCTCACTGTAAGATTCAAAGCACTTCCGAATATCCTTTTGCACGCTAAATAGGAACAGTGTTAGAAAACTCTTCAAAGAAAAGGAAGCTTAACTGAGTGAGAGGAATTCACATGACACATAGCAGTTTCACAGAAACCTTCCTTCTGATTTTCATCTGAGGAGATTTCTTTTTCCATATTCCAAAGAACGATGCCAAAGGTCCTTCCTGAGATACCACAGATACAGTGATTTCAAACTACTCAATCCAAGGAATGGTTTAACTCTATGAGATGAATACACACATCAAAAAGCAGTTGCTCAGAAAGATTCTCTGCAGTTTCAAAGGAAGACATTTCCTGGCTCAACACAGTCCTCTGGGCGCCACTTAATATAACTTCGCAGATGCCTCAAAGAGAGACCTTCCAAACTGGGCAATGTACAGTAAGCTTTAACTCTGTGAAGTGAATACACATATCAGAGAGCAGTTTCTTGGAATGCTTCTTTCTGGGTTTTATTTGAGGACAGATCACTTTTCCCCATAGTCTTCAATACACTTTGAAATATAACTTTTTTGGTTTTACAGGAACAGTGTTCAAACACTGCCTTATGAGAAAAGAGGTCTAACTCCCTGAGTAGAATGCACACATCAGAAAGCAGTTTCTCATAAAACTTGTCTCTGTGTTTATCTGAAGATCTTTCCTTTCTCACCATAGGCCTGAATGTGCTCCCGAATGTCCCTTCATGATTCCATCCATGACGGAGTTTCCAAGCTGCATAATGTAAAGAAAGCTTTATCCATGTGAGATGAATAAGCATAGCATAAAGCAGATTCACAGAAAGCTTCTTTCCAGTTTTTATCTGAATATATTTCCTTTTTCACCATAGTCTAGAATTTTTTCTCGAATATCCCTTTTCAGATCCATCCATGACAGAGTTTGCAAGCTGCATAATGTAAAGAATGCTTTATCTAGGTGAGATGAATACACATAGCACAGAGCAGTTTCACAGAAAGCTTCTTTCCAGCTCTTCCTTGAGGCTATTTCCCTTTTCACCATATTCATCAATATGCTCACAAATATCCCTTGTAACGTTTTTGTCCAAAATGGTTTCCCCGATGGTGTATGAGAAGAGAGGTGTAACACTGTGAGTGGAATACATACATCACTAAGCAGTTCCTCAGAAAGCTTCTCTCCAGTTTCTATCTGGACATATTTCCTTTTTCACTGTAAGCCTCAAAGCCCTCTTGAATACCCCTTCGCAACATAAAACCGTGTTTGAAAACTGCTCATTGAAAAGAGAAGCTTAATTGACCCAGAGGAATTCACAAGGCACAGAGCATTTTCACAGAAAGCTTCCTTCTGGTTTTTACCTGAGGATATTCCTTTCTCCATATTCTAAAGAGCATTCCCAATGTCCTTCCTCAGATTCCATAGAAGCAGTGATTTCAAACTGCTCTATCCAAAGAATGGTTTATCTCTATGAGATGAATACACACATCACAAAGCTGTTGCTCACAAAGCTTCTCTCCCGTTTTCATCGGAAGACAATTACTTGCTCACCACAGGCCTTGGGTGCCACTATATATTCCTTCGAAGATTCCTCAAAGACAGAATTTCCAAGACAGGTAATGTAGAATAATCTTTAACTCTGAGAATTTCCAAGATAGGTAATGTAGAATAATCTTTAACTCTGTGAAATGAATGCACATATCAAAGAGCAGTTTCTTGGAATGCTTCTGCCTGGATTTTATTTGAGGATATTTCACTTTTTGCCATAGACTTCAATGATCTCCGAAATATGACTTTTTTGGGTTTACAGGAACACTATTCAAACACTGCCTTATGAGAAAAGAGGTATAACTCCCTGAGTGGAATGCACACATCCCAAAGTAGTTTCTCAGAAAGCTTCTCTCCAGTTTCTATCTGAATATATTTCCTTTCTCACTGTAAGACTCAAAGTGCTCCTGAATATCCCTTTGCACACTAATCATAAACAGTGTTAGAAAACTCTTCAATGAAAAGGGAAGCTTAACTGAGTGAAAGGAATTCACACGAACATAGCAGTTTCACAGAAAGCTTCCTTCAGGTTTTCATCTGTGGGTATTTATTTCTCCATATTCCAAAGAACGGTCCCAAATATCTTTCCGGAGATACCACAGAAACAGTGATTTCAAACTGCTCAATCCAAGGAATCGTTTCACTCTATGAGATGAATACACATATCACAAACCAGTTGCTCAGAAAGCTTCTCTCCAGTTTTCGTGGGAAGACAGTTCCTTTCTCACCACAGGCCTCCGGGGCGCCGCTTAATTTCCCTTTGCATATTCCTCAAAGACAGAGTTTGCAAACTGGACAATGTAGAGTACGCTTTAGTTCTGTGAAGTTAACACACATATCAGAGAGCAGTTTCTTGGAACGCTTCTTTCTGGGTTTTACTTAAGAATAGTTCACTTTTCGCCATAGTCCTCAATGTACTCCGAAATACCACTTTTTCGGTTTTACAGGAACAGTGTTCAAACACTGCCTGATGAGAAAAGAGGTATAACTCCCTGAATGGAATGCATACATCACAGAGCAGTTTCTCAGAAAACTTCTCTGAAGTAATTATCTGAAGGTATTTCCATTTTCACTAGATTCCTGAATGTGCTCCCAAATGTCCTTTCACGGATCCGTCCATGACAGAGTTTCCAAGCTGCATAAGGTAAAGAAAGCTTTATCTATGTGAGATGAATACACATATCACAGATGAGTTTCACAGAAAGCTTCTTTCCGGTTTTTGTCTGAGGTTATTTCCATTTTCACTATAGGGGTCAATATGCTCCCGAATATCTCTTGGTACCATTTTGTCCAAAATGTTTTCACTGTGCTGTATGAGAGGAGAAGTATAACACTCTGAGTGGAATGCACACATCACAAAGAAGTTCCTTGGAAATCTTTTCTCCATTTTCTATCTGAAGATATTTCCTTTTTCACTGTAAGCCTGAAAGCACTCCCAAATATCCCTTCGCACATTAAACATAAACAGCATGAAAACTGGTCAATGCAAGAGAAGCTTAACTGAGTGAGAGGAATTCACATGACACACAGAAGTTTCACAGAAAGCGTCCTTCTTGTTTTTATCTGAGGATATTTAGTTCTCCATATTCTAAAGAGCATTCCCAAATGTCCTTCCTCAGATTCCAAAGAAACAGCGATTTCAAAGGCTCAATCCAAAGAATGGTTTAACTCTATGAGATGAATACAGACGTCACAAAGCAGTTGCTCAGAAAGCTTCTCTCCAGTTTTCATAGGAAAACATTTCCTTGCTCATGACAGTCCTTGCTCATGACAGCCATTTAATATCACTTCAGATATTACTCAAAGACAGAGTTTCCAAACTGGGCAATGTAGAGTAAGCTTTTTTTCTGTGAAATGAACGCACATATCAGACAGTAGTCTCTTGGAACGCTTCTTTCTGGGTTTTATTTGAGGAGGGTTCTCTTTTCAACGTAGTCTTCAATGCACTACGAATATCACGTTTTCAGTTTTACAGGAACAGTGTTGAAACACTGCCTTATGAGAAAAGAGGTATATCTCCCTGAGTGGAATGCACACATCACAAAGCAGTTTCTCAGAATGCCTCTTTCCAATTTTTATATGAAGAGATTTCCGTTTTCACCATAGGCCTCAAAGTGCTTCCGAATGTCCCTTAGCAGATCTGTCCTTGATGGAGTTTCCAAACTGCGTAATATAAAGAAAGTATTATCTTTGTGAGATGAATAAACATATCTATCACAAAGCAGTTTCCCAGAAAGCTTCTTTCCCGTTTTTGTCTGAGGATAATTCCTTTTTCACAATTGCTGTCTGTATACTCCTGAATGTCCCTTGGTAGCTTTTTCTCCAAAAGGGATTCCCCAATCGTCTACAAGAAGAAAAGTATAACTCTGTGAATGGAATGCACACGTCACAAAGCAGCTTCTTGGAAGTCTTCTCTCCAGTTTCTATCTGAAGATATTTCCGCTTTCACCGTAAGCCTCCAAACACTCCCAGGTATCCCTAAGCTGTCTAAACTAAAAGAGTGTTAGAATACTGTTCAATGAAAAGAGAAGCTTAACTGAGCGAGTAGAATTCACTTGACACTGAGCACTTTCACAAAAAGCTTCCTTCTGGTTTTTATTGAAGGGTATTTCTTTTTCAGCATATTCTTCACAGCGTTCCCAAATGTCCTTTCTCATGTTCCACAGAAGCAGTGATTTCAAACTGCTCAATCCAAAGAATGTATTAACTCTATGAGATGAATGCACACATCACAAAGCAGTTCCTCAGAATGCTTCTCTGCAGTTTTCAGCGGAAGACTTTTCCTTGCTCGCCAATGGTCTCCAGTCGCCACTTAATATGCTTTCACAGAATCCTCAAAGACAGACTTTTCAAACTGGGAAATGTAGAGTAAGCTTTAACCCTCTAATGAATGCACACGTCAGAGAGCACTTTCCTGGTATGCTTCTTTGTGGGTTTTATTCCGGGAAAATTCACTTTTCATCATAGACTTCCATGCGCTCAGAAATATTACATTTTCCGTTTTACAGGAACAGTGTTCAAACACTGCCTTATGAGAAAGAGGTATAAATCCCTGTGTGTAATGCACACATCACAAAGCAGTTTCTCAGAAAGCTTCTATCCATTTTTTATCTGAAGATAACTCCTTTTTCACCGTAGGCCTGAATGTGCCCCCGAACGCTCCTTCACGGATCCAACCATGACGGAGTTTCCAAACTACATGTTATAAGGAAAGTTTTATCTACGTGAGATGAATAAACGTATCTATCACAAAGCAGTTTCACAGAAATCTTTCCAGTTTTTGTGTGAGGATATTTCCTTTTTCACCATAGCGATCCATATACTCCCGAATATCCCTTGGTAGCTGTTTCTCCAAAAGGGATTCCCCAGTCCTCTATGAGAAGATAGGTATTATTCTGTGATTGGAATGCACACTTCACAAAGCGGCTCCTCCAAAACCTTCTCTCCAGTTTCTCTCTTAAGGTATTTCCTTTTCCCCCCTAAGCCTTAATGTGTTCATGTATATCCCTTTGCAGACTAAACAAAAACAGTGTTAGAATAGTGCTGAATGAAAATAGAAGCTTAACTGTGTGAGCAGAATTCCCACCACACAGAGCAGCTCCACAGAAAGCTTCCTTCTGGTTTCTATCTGAGGTTATTTATTTTTCTGCATATTCTAAAGAGCGTTCCCAAATGTCCTCTTTCAGATTCCACAGAAACAGTGATTTCAAACTGCTCAATCCAAAGAATGCTTTAACTCTATGAGCTGAATACAAACATCACAAAAGAGTTGCTCAGAAAGCTTCTTTCCAATTTTCCACGGAGAACATTTCGTTGCTCACCACAGTCCTCCCGTTGCCACTTAATATCCCTTCGCAGAATCCTCAAGACAGACTTTCCAAACTGGGAAATGTAGAGTAAGTTTTAACTCTGTGAAATGAATGCACATATCAGCGAGCAGATATCCCTTCATGGATCCGTCCATGACAGAGTTTCCAAGCTGCGTAATGTAAAGAAAACTTTATCTATGTGAGATGAATATACAAAGAGCAGTTTCATAGAAAGCTTCTTTCCAGTTTTTGTCAGAGGCTATTTCCCTTTTCACCATAGGCATCAACATGCTCCCGAATATCACTTGGTACCATTTTCTCCAAAAGGGTTTCACCGATGCTGTATGAAAAGAGAGGTAAAACACTGTGAGTGGAATGCACACATTACAAAGCAGTTCCTCAGAAAGCTTCTCTCCAGTTTCAGTCTGAACATATTTCCTTTTTCACCGTAAGCCTCGAAGGACTCCCTAATATCCTTTCATATGCTAAACATAAACAGTGTTAGAAAACTGCTCAATGAAAAGAGAGGCTTAAGTGAGGGAGAGGAATTAAGATGACACAGAGCAGTTTCACAGAAAGCTTCCTTCTGGATCTTACCTGAGGATATTTCCTTCTCCAAATTCTAAGGAGCATTCCCAAATTTCTTCCTCAGATTCTACAAAAAGTGATTTCAAACTGCTCAATCCAAAGAATGGTTTAAATCTATGAGATGAATACACATCACAAATCAGTTGCTCAGAAAGCTTCTCTCCAGTTGGCATCGGAAGACGTTTCCTTGCTCACCTCAAGACTCCGGGCGCCACATAATATCCCTTCACAGATTCCTCAAAGACAGAGTTTCCAAACTGGACAACATACAGTAAGCTTTAACTCTGTGAAATGAATGCACATATCAGAGAGCAGTTTCTTGGAATGCTTCTCTCTGGGTTTTATTTGAGGATATTTCACTTTCCGAAAGAGTCTTCAATGCGCTCTGAATATCACTTTTTTGATTTTACAGGAACAGTGTTCACACACTGCCTTATGAGAAAAGAGGTATAATTCCCTGAGTGGAATGTACACATCACAAAGCTGTTTCTCAGAAAGTTTCTCTCCAGTTTTTATCTGAAGTTATTTGCTTTTTCACCATAGGCCTGAATGTGCTCCTGAATGTTGCTTCACAAATCCGTCCATGATGCAGTTTCAAAACTGCATAATAGAAGGAAAGTTTTTTTCTATGTGAGATGAGTAAACATATCTATCACAAAGTAGTTACACAGAAAGCTCCTTCCAGTTTTTGTCTGAGGATATTTCCTTTTTCACCATAGCCATCCATATACTCCCTAATGTCCCCTGGTAGCGTTTTCTCCAAAAGGGATACCCCAATCCTCTATGAGAAGAAAAGTGTTACTCTGTGAGTGGAATGCACACGTCACAAAACAGCTCCTAGGAAATCTTCTCTACAGTTTCTATCTGAAGATATTTCTGTTTTCACTGTAAGCCTCAAAGTGCTCCCGAGTGTCCCTTAGCTGACTAAACTTAAACAGTGTTAGAATACTGCTCAGTGAAAACAGAAGCTTATCTGTGTAAGTGGAATTCACATGACACAAAGCAGTTTCACAGAAAGCTTCCTTCTGGATTTTATCGGAGGTTATTTCTTTTTCAGAATATTCTTTAGAACGTTCCTAAGTGTCCTTTCTGAGGTTCTACACAAAGAGTGATTTGAAACTGCTCAATCCAAAGAATGATTTAACTCTACAAGATGAATACACACATCACAAAGCAGTGGCTCTGAAAGCTTCTCTTCAGTTTTCAAGGAAAGACATTTCCTTGCTGGCCACAGGCCTCTGGTTGCCACTTAATATCCCTTTACAGAATGCTCAAAAGCAGACTTTTCAAACTGGGAAATGTAGAGTAATCTTTAACCCTCTGTATGAATGCACATGTCAGAGAGAAGTTTCTTGAAATGCTTCCTTCTGGGTTTTATTTCAGGATATTTCATTTTTCGCCATAGTCTTCCATGCACTCCAGAATATTACATTTTCAGTTTTACAAGAACAGTGTTCAAACATTGCCTTAGTAGAAAAGCGGTATAAATCCCTGAGTGGAATTCACTCATCACAAAGCAGTTTCTAAGAGAGCATCTCTCCAGTTTATATCTGCAGATATCTCCTTTTTCTCCCTAGGCCTGAATGTGCTCCCAAATGTCCCTTCGTGGATCCAGCCATGAGGAATTTCCAAACTGAATAATATAAGGAAAGATTCATCTGTGTGAGATGAATAAACATACCTATCACAAAGCAGTTTCACAGAAATCTTCTTTCCAGTTTCTGTCTGAGGATATTTCTTTTTCACAATAGCTATCCATATACTTCCGAATATCCCTTGGTAGCTTTTTCTCCAAAAGGGATTCCCAAATCCTCTATGAGAAGAAAGGTACAATTCTGTGAGTGGAACACACACGTCACAAAGCAGCTCCTCAGAAAGCTTCTCTTCAGCTTCTATCTGAAGATATTTACTTTTTCACCTTAAGCCTCAAAGCGCTCCCGAATATCCCCTTGCAGACTAAACAAAAACAGTGTTAGAATACTGCTCAATGAAAACAGAAGCTTAACTGTGCAAGTGTAATTCACATGATACAGAGAAGTATCCCTGAAAATTTCCTTCTGGTTTCTATCTGAGGTTATTTCTTTTTCTGGTCTTCTAAAGTACGTTCCCAAATGTCCTTTCTCAGATTCCACAGAAAGTGTGATTTCAAACTGCTCAATCCGAAGAATGGTTTAACTCTATGAGATGAGTGCAAATATCACAAAAGAGTTGCTCAGAATGCTTCTCTCCAATTTTCAATGGAAGACATTTCGTTGCTCACCACAGACTTCCAGTTGCCACTTAATATCCCTTCGCAGAATCCTCAAAGATAGAGTTTCCAAACTGGGAAATGTATAGTAAGCCTTAACTCAGTGAAATGAATGGACATGTCAGAGAGTAGTTTCTTTGAATGCTTCTTTCTTGGTTTCGTTGGATGACATTTCACTTTTTGCCGTAGTCTTCCATGTGCTCTGAACATCACTTTTTTACTTTTACAGAATCAGTGTTTAAACAGTGCCTTATGAGAAGAAAATTATAAATCCCTGAGCTGAATGCACACATCACCAAGCAGTTTCTCAGAAAGCTTCTCTCCAGTTTTTCTCTGAACATATTACCTTTTTCACCATACTCCTGAATGTGATCCCGAATATCCCTTCGTGTATGTGTCCTTGACAGAGTTTTCAAGCTGCGTAATGTAAAGAAAACTTTATCTATGTGTGAAGAATACACATTTAAAAGAGCAGTTTCACAGAAATCTTCTTTCCAGTTTTAGTCTGAGGCTATTTCATTTTACTCCATGTTCATCAATATGCTTCCTGATATCCATTGATATCTTTTCCTCCAAAATGGTTTCCCAGATGCTGTATGAGAAAAGAAGTGTAAAACTTTGAGTGGAATGCATACATCATGAAGCAGTTCCTCTTAAAACTTCTCTCCAGTTTCTATCTGAACATATTTCCTTTTTCACCATAAGTCTCAAAGTGCTTCCAAATATCCCTTCTAACACTAAACATAAATAGTGTTAGAGAATTGGTCAATGAAAAGAGAACCTTAACTGAGCAAGAGGAATTCACAGGATGCATAGTAGTTTCACAGAAATCTTCCTTCCGGTTTCTATCTTTCTCCATGTTCTAAGCAGCATTCCCAAATGTCCTAACTCAGATTCCATGGAAACAGTGATTTCTAACTGCTCAATCCAAAGAATGATTTAACTCTATGAAATGAATGCACACGTCACAAAGCAGTTGCTCAGAAAACTTCTCTCCAGTTTGCAACGGAAGACATTTCCTTGCTCACCAGTGGCCTCCGGTCGGCAATTAATATCCCTTCACAGATTCCTCAAGAGAGACTTTCCAAACTGGGCAACGTAGAGTAAGCTTTATCCATGTGAAAAAAATGCACATATAAGAGAGCAGTTTCTTAGAACGATTCCTTCTGGATTTTATTTGAGGATAATTCACTTTTGGACATAGTCTTTGAAGCGCTCCGAAATATCACTTTTTCGGTTTTACAGGTACAGTGTTCAAACACTGCCTTATGAGAAAAGAGGTATAACTACCTGAGTGGAATGCACACATTACAAAGTAGTTTCTCAGAGTTTCTCTCCTGTTTTTATCTGAAGATATTTCCTTTTTCACCATAGGCCTGAATGTGCTCCCAAGTGTCTCTTTGTGGATCCGTTCATGACGGAGATTCCTAACTGCGTAATATAAAAAGGATTTATCTATGTGAAATCAATAAGTATATCTGTCACAAAGCAGTTTCACAGAAAACTTCTTTCCAGTTTTTGTCTGACGATATTTCCTTTTTAGCCATAGCCATCCATATACTCCCGAATGTCCCATGGTAACTTTTTCTCCAAAAGGGATTCCCCAATCCTCTATGAAAAGAAAGGTATAACTCCTTGAGTGGAGTGCACACGTCACAAACCAGCTCCTCAGAAAGCTTCTCTCCAGTTTCTATCTGAAGATTCTTCCTTTTTCAACATAAGCCTCAAAGTATTCTCCAATATCCCTTCACAGACTAAAGAAAAACAGTGTTAGAATACTGCTTAATGAGAATAGAAGCTGAACTGTGTAGTGGAATTCACACGACACAGAGCAGTCTCACAGAAAGCTTCCTTCTTTTTTTTATCTGAGGGTATTTCTTTTTCAGCATATTCTAAAGAGTGTTCCCAAGTATCCTTTCTCAGATTCCACAGAAACAGTGATTTCAAACACTTCAATCCAAAGAATGATTTAACTCTATGAGAATAATGCACACATCACAAAGCAGCTGCTCAGAAAGCTTCTCTCCAGTTTTCAACGTAAGACATTTCCTTTCTCACCACAGGCCTCTGGGAGCCTCTTAATATCTCTTCACAGATTCCTCAAAGACAGAGTTTCCAAACTGGGCAATGCAGTATAAGCTTCAACTCTCTGCAATTTATGCACACGTCAGAGAGCAGTTTCGTGTAACGCTTCTTTCTGGGTTATATTTGAGGAGAGTTCTCTTTTTCCCATAGTCTTCAATGCTCTCTGTGATATCACTTTTTCGGTTTCACAGGAACAGTGTTCAAACACTGCCTTATGAGAAAAGAGGTATAACACCCTGAGTGGATTGCACATGTCACAAAGTAGCTTCTCAGAAAGCTTCTCTCCAGTTTTTATCTGAAGATATTTCCATTTTCATCATAGGCCTGAATGTACACCCAAACATCCCTTCGCAGATCCGTCCATGACAGAGTTACCAAGCTGCATAAGGTAAAGAAAGATTTATCAATGTCAGGTGAATAAACATAGCAAAAAGCAGATTCACAGAAAGCTTCTTTCCAGTTTCCATCTGATGTTATTTCCTTTTTCACCATACTCCTGTATTTGCTCCCGAATGTCCCTTCGCAGATCCGTCCATGACAGAGTTTCCAAGCTGCATAACGTGAAGAAAGCTTTATCTATGTGAGATGAATACACATACAACAGAGCAGTTTCAGAGAAAGCTTCTTTCCAGTTTTAGTCTGTGGCTATTTCCTTTTTCACCTTTTTTGACAATATGCCACTAAATATCTCTTGGTATCTTTTCTTCCAAAAGTTTTTCCCTGAACCTATATGAGAAGAGAGGTATAACACTGTGATTGGAATGCACATGTCACAAAGCAGTTCCTCGGAAAGCTCCTCTCCAGTTTCTATCTGAACATATTTCCTTTTTAACCATAAGCCTCAAAGCGCTCCTGAATATCCTTTCACATGCTGAACATAAACAGTGGTAGAAAACAGCTCAATGAAAAGAGAAGCTTAACTGAGTGAGAGGAATTCACATGATGTGTAGCAGTTTCCCAGAAAGCTTCCTTCTGGTTTTTATCTGAGGATATTTCTTTCTCCATATTCTAAAGAGCATTCCCAAATGTCCTTCCTCAGATTCCACAGACACAGTGATTTCAAACTGCTTAATTCAAAGAGTGGTTTAAATCTATAAGATGAATACACACATCACAAAGCCATTGGTCAGAAAGCTTCTCTCCAGGTTTCATCAGAAGACATTTCCTAGCTTACCAGAGGCCACTGGGCACCACTTAATATCCTTTCGCAGATTCCTCAAAAGCAGAGTTTCCAATCTGGGTATCATAGAGTAAAAATTAACTCTGTGAAATTAATGTACATATCAGGGAGCTGCTTCCTGGAATGCTTCTTTCTGTGTTTTATTTGAGTATGTTACACTTTTTGCCATAGTCTTTTATGCGCTACGAAATATCACTTTTTTGTTTTTACCTGAAGAGTGTCCAAACACTGCCTTATGAGAAAAGAGATATAATTCCCTGAGTGGAATGCACACAACAGAAAGCAGATTCTCAGAAAGCTACTCTCCAGTTTTTATCTCAGGTTATTTCCTTTTTCATCATAGGCCTGAATGTGCTCCCGAATGTCCCTTTGAGCATCCATCCATGACACAGTTTCAAAACTGCATAAAATAAAAAAAGTTTTATCTATGTGAGATAATAAATATAGCAAAAAGCAGATTCACAGAAAGCTTCTTTCCAGTTTTTGTCAGAGGATATTTCCTTTTTCACTGTAGTCTTGAATGTGCTCCCAAATGTCCCTTTGCAGTCCATGCATGACAGAGTTTCCAAGCTGTGTACTGTAAAGAAAGCTTTATCTATGTGAGATGAATACACATATCACAGAGTAGTTTCATTGGAAGCTTCTTTCCAGTTTTTGTCTGTGGCTATATCCCTTTTCACCGTAGGCATCAATATGCTCTCAGATATCCCCTGGTAGCTTTTTCTCCAAAAGGGTTTCCCCAATGCTGTATGAGAAGAGAGGTATAACACTGTGAGTGGAATGCACATGTCACAAAGCCACTCCTCGGAAATCTTCTCTCCAGTTTCTATCTGACGATACTTCCGTTTTCACCATAAGCCTTAAAGCGCTCCCGCATATCCCTTTGCAGACTAAACACAGTGTTAGAATACTGCCCAATGAAAAGACAAGCTGAACTGTGTGAGTGGAATTAACTCAACACAGAGCAGTTTCACAGAAAGCTTCCTTCTGCTTTTTTTCTGAGTGTACTTCTTTTAAAGTATATTCCAAAGAGTGTTCCCAAATGCCATTTCTCTGGTTCCACAGAAACTTTGATTTCAAACTTCCCAATCCAAAGAATGATTTAACTCTATGAGATGAATACACACATTACCAAGCCGTAGCTCATAAAGCTTCTCACCAGTTTTCAACGAAAGACATTTCCTTTCACACCACAGGCCTCTGGGCACCACTAAATATCCCTTAGTAGATTCCTCAAAGACAGAGTTTCCAAAGTGGTCAATGTGCAGTAAGCTTTAACTCTGTGAAATGAATGCTCATATCAGAGAGCAGTTTCTTGGAACACTTCTTTCTGGATTTTATTTCAGGGTAATTCACTTTTCACCATAGTCTTCAATGTGCTCCAAAATATCACTTTTTCGGTTTTTCAGGAACATTGTTCAATCACTGCCTATTGAGAAAAGAGGTATAACTCCCTGAGTGGAATGCACACATCACAAAGCAGTTTCTCAGAAAGCTTCTCTCCGATTTTTATCTGAAAATATTTCCTTTTCCACCATAGTCCTGAATGTGCTCCTGAATGTCACTTTTCGGATCCATCCATGACGTAGTTTCCAATCTGCGTAATGTAATAGAAACTTTATCTATGTGACATGAATAAACATAGCAAAAAGCAGATTCACAGAAAGCTTCTTTCCAGTTTTTACCTGAAGATATTTCCTTCTTCACCATAGTCCTGTATTTGATCCTGAATGTTCCTTTACGGATCTACCCATGGCAGAGTTTCCAAGTTGTGAAATGTTAAAAAAGCTTTATGTCTGTGAGATGAATACACATATCACAGAGCAGTTTCACAGAAAGCTTCATTCCAGTTTCTGTCTGAGGCTATTTCCCTTTTCACCATAAGCATCAATATGCTATCCCTTGATACTTTTGTATCCAAAAGGGTTTCCCCGATGCTATTTGAGAAGAGAGGTATAACACTGTGAGTGGAATGCACACGTCACAAAGCAGTTCCTCGGAAAGCTTCTCTCGAGTTTCTACCTGAACATATTTTCTTTTTCACCATAGGCCTGGAAACGCTCCCGAATATCTCTTTGCAGATATGTCTATGATGGAGTTTCCAAACTGCATAATAAAAAGACATTTTTTTCTATGTGAGATGAATAAACATATCTATCGCAAAGCACTTTCACTGACAGTTTCTTTCCAATTTTCGTCTGAGGATATTTTCTTTTTCACCATAGCCATCCATGTACTCCCGAATGTCCCTTGGTAGTTTTTCCTCCAAATGGGATTCCCCAATCTTTTATGAGAAGAAAGGTAAAACTCTGTGAGAGGAATGCAAACGTCACAAAGAAGCTCCATGGAAGTCTTATCTACAGTTTCTATCTGAAGATATTTCCGTTTTCACCGTAAGCCTCAAAGCACTCCCGAATATCCCTTCGCAGACTAAACAATAATAGTACTAGAATAATGCTCAATGAAAAGGGATGCTTAACTACGTGAGTTGAATTCACATGAAACAGAGCTGTTTTACAGAAAGACTCCTTCTGGTTTTTATCTGAAGGTATTAATTTTTCAGCATATTATAAAGAGTGTTCCCAAACGTCTTTTCTCAGGTTCCACAGAAACAGTGATTTCAAACTGCTCAATCCAAAGAATGATGTAACTTTATGAGTTGAATAAATACACCCCAAAAATGTTGCTCAGAAATCTTCTCTCTAGTTTTCAATGGAAGACATTTTCTTGCTCACCACAGGCCTCCGTTTGCCACTTAATATCCCTTCGCAGATTCCTCAAAGACAAAGTTTCCAAACTGGGAAATGCAGAGTAAGCTTTAACTCTGTTAAATGAATGCACATATCAGAGACCAGTTTCTTGGATCACTTCTTTCTGGGTGTTATATGAGGATATTTCACTTTTAGCCATGGTCTTCAAAGCGAACCGAAATATCACTTTTACACAAACAGTGTTCAAACACTGCCTTATGAGAAAAGAGGTATAACTCCCTGAGTGGAACGCACACATCACAAAGCAGTTTCTCAGACAGCTTCTCTCCAGTTTTTATCTGAAGATATTTCCTTTTTCAACTTAGGCCTGAATGTGCTCCCAAATGTCCCTTCGCGAATCTATCCATGATGGAGTATCAGAACTGCGTAATAGAAAGATAATTTTATCTATGTGAGATGAATAAACGTATCTATCACAAAGCAGTTTCACAGAAAGCTTCTTTCCAGTTTTTGTCTGAGGATATTTCCTTTTTCGCCAGAGCTGTCCATATACTCCAGAATGTCCTCTGGTAGCTCATTCTCCAAACGGGATTCCCCAATCCTCTATGAGAAGAAAAGTATAACTCTGTGAGTGCAATGCACACGTCACAAAGCAGCTCCTCAGAAACCTCCCCAGTATCTATCTGAAGATACTTCCGTTTTCACCATAAGCCTTCTGAGTATTCCTTAGCTGACAAACCAAACACAGTGTTAGAATACTTCTCAATGAAAACAGAAGCTTAACAGTGCGGGTGAAAATCACGTGACCTAGAGTACTTTCACAGAAAGTTTCCTTCTGGTTTTTATCACAGGGTATTTCTTTTTCAGCATATTCTTTAGTGCGTTCCCAAATGTCCTTTCTCAGTTTCCACAGAAACAGTGATTTCAAACTGCTCATTCCAAAGAATGTTTTAACTCTATGAGATGAATACGCACATCACAAAGCAGTTGCTCTGAAAGCTTCTCTCCAGTTTTCATTGGAAGACGTTTCCCTTCTCACCTCAAGCCTCCGGGTGCCACTTTATATCCCTTCACAGATTCCTCAAAGACAGAGTTTCCAAACTGGGCAACGTAGTGTAATCTTTAACTCTCTGAAATGAATGCACACGTCAGAGAGCAGGTCCTTGGATCGCTTCTTTCTGGATTTTATCTGAGGACATTGAACTTTTTGCCCTAGTCTTCAATGCACCGCAAAATATCAATTTTTCAATTTTACACGAACAGTGTTCAAACACTGCCTTATGAGAAAAGAGGTATAACTCCCTGAGTGGAAAGCACACCACAAAGCAGGTTTTCAGAGAACTTCTCTTCGTTTTTATCTGAAGATATCTCCTATTTCCCTACAGGCCTGAATGGGCTCCCCAATATACCTTCGCTAATCTGTCTATGAGGCAGTTTCAAAACTGCATAATAGAAAGAAAGCTTTATCTATGTGAGATGAATAGACATATCTATCACAAAGCAGTTTCACAAAAAGCTTCTTTCCATTATTTGTTGGAGGATATTTTTTTTGTTTTTTTTTAATTTATTTATTATTATTATACTTTAAGTTGTAGGGTACATGTGCATAACGTGCAGGTTTGTTACATATGTATACTTGTGCCATGTTGGTCTGCTGCACCCATCAACTCGTCATTTACATCAGGTATAACTCCCAATGCAATCCCTCCCCCCTCCCCCCGCCCCATGATAGGCCCCGGTGTGTGATGTTCCCCTTCCTGAGTCCAAGTGATCTCATTGTTCAGTTCCCACCTATGAGTGAGAACATGCGGTGTTTGGTTTTCCGTTCTTGTGATAGTTTGCTAAGAATGATGGTTTCCAGCTGCATCCATGTCCCTACAAAGGACGCAAACTCATCCTTTTTTATGGCTGCATAGTATTCCATGGTGTATATGTGCCACATTTTCTTAATCCAATCTGTCACTGATGGACATTTGGGTTGATTCCAAGTCTTTGCTATTGTGAATAGTGCTGCAATAAACATACGTGTGCATGTGTCTTTATAGCAGCATAATTTATAATCCTTTGGGTATATACCCAGTAATGGGATGGCTGGGTCATATGGTACATCTAGTTCTAGATCCTTGAGGAATCGCCATACTGTTTTCCATAATGGTTGAACTAGTTTACAATCCCACCAACAGTGTAAAAGTGTTCCTATTTCTCCACATCCTCTCCAGCACCTGTTGTTTCCTGACTTTT